>NW_016690503.1:61756-71699 GCF_001604755.1 Lepidothrix coronata | reverse complement strand
ACTCTCTCTCACTCTCTCTCACTCTCTCTCACTCTCTCTCACTCTCTCTCACTCTCTCTCACTCTCTCTCACTCTCTCTCACTCTCTCTCTCTCTCACTCTCTCTCAATGTTTGCATATTTGTTTTATTGCCTCAGAGCTTTAAATTTTGATAAATATCAAAACACCTACTTATTTACATTTCATTTAAAATAAATCTATTGCATATGAAAATGAAGGTCAGCATTCAGCAAGGTTTTGTGTTGTGACTGTTTTTACGTAAATTTTAAAATATTGAAAGATTCACTTATATTTTTCCCAAGTCTTCTGACCCTGTCAGAATGGAATGAAAGTTAAGATGTAGTAAATACCCAGACTCCTGGAGTAAAGAGCATTCCTCACATTTCTGTTGGAATCTCATGAAGGGGTCAGTGGTTTGAAAAGCTAAAATAAAGTGTGAGGTGTCTGCATCAATCAATTAGCAAAGGGAACAGCACTGTTTGAAAACAAATAAAGCTGTTTTCTTCCAAACAAGATACTCATCCTGAATGACTTTTCCACCTGAAAGCTGTATGTTTGTTAATATATGGCAAATAATAAATCTTTTCCATTTGGCAGGTGTCCCAGTGAATAGCAGAGTGTCCTCTAAAATTCAGCAGCTGCTAAATACCTTGAAAAGACCAAAGCGCCCACCTTTGAAAGAATTTTTTGTGGATGATTTTGAAGAACTGCTAGAAGGTTAATTTTCTTTCAGATACACTTTTTACTCTTTGTGCAAGACTGAACTGATACTTCTTAGCAAGTGTTGGTTTCTTGTTCTCTTCCCAATGGAAAAGAAATCATGGTAGAATTGTTACAGTGAAGAGAGAAAGGTCACATTATCACAAGTGAAAGATAATCTTCAACTCAGCCTTCCTACTCAGTTGTGACATTCCTGAGCCACTGCCACTAGATTCCCTCTGTTACTGGTTTGATGTTTTCAGATATGAGATTATTGTGATTCTAGTCTTCTGCTGAAGTTTCTTCAGACAGGGTTGGGTGGACTTCCATTGAGGTGCATGTAATTGTGGAGAGCATCACTTGGAACCATTGATTTTACTTACTGCCTAGATTGAGGGTTAGCTAACTCCAACTAGGACTTTGGTTTGCTAACTAAGATCAAGATACTTTACTTTCTGGAGCAGCTGGGAGCAGGATTTTAACAAAAGGCCTTTATTTACAAATATATTGTTACAGAAGCATAGTGTCATTTTGCATCACCTGTTGAGAATTCAGTGCAACAAAAATCAATCCCCAGACGTTGCTGGAGCCATTATCTCTGATAACCCACCTTGACTCGGTGGAGGCTTTCACTGAAATAGATTGGAGACCAAGCAGCAGAAAATAGCAGCTTCCCAAAGCAGAGAGAAGTGAACTAGACATTCAGATTCTGGTCCTTTTATAATGTGGAATCAGAACTCTGAAGTGATGGTCATTATTTTTTTGGGAAGCCAGCAGATGACTAGCATAGCATCGTCATAAAGCAGAGAAGTAATGATAACTGTGAGGAAGAGGAAGAATGGTTCATGGAACAGTCTGTGAAGTGTAACTTGCACGTTCTGTAAGGGTTGACATTTGCCATTTACTGTGCTCTGTTTTAGTGCAACAGCCTGACCCAAATCAACCAAAGCCTGAAGGAAATCAAATGAATGTACTTAAAGGGGAACCCTTAGGGGTTGTGACCAACTGGCCACCCTCCCTTCTGGCTGCCCTGCAGCGCTGGGGAACCACCCAGCCCAAAGCCCCGTGTCTGACGGCGTTGGACACCACTGGGAAAGCCATTTATACCCTTACCTATGGTACGTGTTGGCGCTGACTGTGAGGAGGAGTTAGGGGTTCCTGGTGGAATAACAGTTTGCTTTACCTCAGAGGGACTGCCCATGCTCATGACAGAGGAGGTTTGAGGTTGCTATTGGAATGCAAATCATTAATTCACTGTATGCGAAAAACGCTTTTAAAAAAGTCAAGGCAGGGGAAAAAAAAAAGGTATTGATTCTTTCCAAGTGGCTATTTTTAAATCTCAAAAGAATTGGGGGGGGTGTTAGTAAAAGAACACTAAAATCAGAACACTGGTGTAAACTGGGAGGAAGAAACAGATGACTAATAATGCACTCTTCAGAATCCTAGAAGAGACATTCTGTTTTAGCATCTTCTTGCACATCCTTATAGAGAAGACTCGTACTTCAGGAGCATATTCAGAATGTTATGGAGGGAAGTGGAACTTGCCTGTATCAATAAACTTAGAAGTATTGTAGTAACTTGCATTTTTTTGGGGAAGATTTTTTTTTTGTCCTGAAGGACAGCTCGCTCCCTGCATCATTTCATTGTATAGTATGTTAGAATGTTAACCTTTGTTGTTTGCATTCTCACAGATGAAGGATGCAGGAAATACAGCTCAACAGCTGCATTAGTTTAATTGCTGTACAGTGGAGCTTTGAGAGTTGTTTAGAATATCATGTTTAGTTTTACACTAAAAAAAAAAAGGAAAAAGGTAAACTGAAAAGCAGCCAACCTCTAAATTGTACTTATCTCTCTGCCAACTGTTCTGATACAGCCATCATGGTTAGAGCATATGTAAGGCACTGAGACTTGCCAATTGAATGTTAAAATTTTAGTTTCTATTTCTTAATTTCTTTTCTTTTTCTTTAGGCAAGCTGTGGAGTCGAAGCTTGAAGTTAGCCTATACGCTGCTAAACAAGCTAACCACTAAGAATGAACCCCTGCTGAAGCCTGGAGACCGGGTAGGCTGCTTTTGGAAGTGGTCCCTATGGATGAAATAGTGAGGAACAGCTTTAGCTGAAGAAAGCCTTGTAATAATATATTGCAATAATATATTGTGAAATAATCGTTACTGTGACTTGTAATAATACATCGTCCCCATATTTAGTATTTCTGTTCTTAATTATAGATGAACCTGTATACTACTGTGAAGATTTTGTTCCACAAATTTAAAAGCAGTCCCCCCTCTCTGATGAAAAAACACACATGATCTTATTTTAATGTGTTTTTTGTAGGTAGCTCTCGTATTTCCTAATAGTGATCCAGTTATGTTTATGGTGGCGTTTTATGGATGTCTCCTGGCAGAACTTATTCCTGTCCCAATAGAAGTTCCTCTCACAAGAAAGGTAGGCAAATACATTCAGCATTTTTATGGTTTGGTAAATAAATGAAGTCTTTGTGTGGGGAGGGTGTCTAAATCCTACAGACCTTTGGGACCCCTCAGAGCCTGCATGTTTGAAAGCATCAACTGAACTGCTCAGTGTACAGTCTATGCTTGGAATTATATCTAATACTTACTTCAGGGAAAGGGGGAAATAGTAATAATATACTACTATTAATAATAGTATTAAGTATTTTGGGATACATAATCATAGAAATTATTTTGTTTAATTATTTTTGAAAATACACGCGGAAGTATTTCTCAAAATGTATCCCTGAAATGCTGTTTTTTCAGCTCTCATGCTGAGTAATGAGGCAGGCAGAGGCACCATAGTTACTGGAAATACAGGTATAATCCCACACACGTTGAGATTATTAGGGAAGAGGTAAAGCTACAGGCTCTGCTCCTCAGTGTGTCAGGACTCAGATACAGCATCAAACCAGGTTCCTGTTTTATGAGAACTTGTAAACATCTCTGTTGGGTTGAAGAGGGATGAATAACCATTGCTTGTGACACTGCTTTCCTTGCCAGATTTGCTGCCAAATCTTGACTGGCACTAAGCAAAACTAAGCCTTCTCAGTCATTTGTCCTCCATTAAAGGTCTCGTGGGATAGACATTTGTTTTTTCCTGTGATAAAAACTGGCTTAATGTTTTCTAAACATGTAGAAGTTACAGTAAACTGTACAAAAGCTTCGTCATTTGTAATTTTGCTGTAACCTGGTTTCTCTGCAGGATGCTGGCAGTCAGCAGATCGGGTTTCTTTTGGGTAGCTGTGGAGTAACACTGGCTTTAACCACTGATGCCTGTCAGAAAGGCCTCCCTAAAGCTCAGACTGGCGAAGTGGTGACATTCAAAGGTGTGGTTTTGTTTTTTATGGGATAAAAAGTGGCTATATTCATTGTTGCTGTCAAACAGCAGCTCTGGGGTTTGCATGCATGGTTCTAGCTTACAGGTAAATAACTGCCTGCATTCGCTCCTCTTGGGCAGGGGTTGTTCCAGCCTTTGCTTCGTTCCCGTCGTTATCCCTGAATACTGGGGGGGAAAGCCCTGATTTTTGGTACTGTGATGACAGTAACTTTTCTTTTTCTTTGAAGGCTGGCCTCGTCTCGTTTGGTTTGTGATTGATGGGAAGCATCTGGCAAAACCAACCAAGGACTGGCATCCCCAAGTCCGGGATGCCAGCGCTGAGATTGCTTATATTGAGGTGATTTAGTGTAAATGCCTAACTTTTATGGGTACTCTCGTAGTTTATGTGACGTTGGTTTCCTTTAATCTCTTGATACAGTTAAAGAGATGACTATAATATTTTTAACTGTGAAACAAGAATGTTTCCCTCAAGGCTGCCAGGCAAGCTGTCATTTGAGTGGCTGTGTGGAGTCAAGTTGAAGCCTGGGGTTAATCAGCATTTTCAGATCCCTGGGACAATTTGTTTAATTGGAGTAGAGAAGCAGATTTCCTACGACACTAGTGTATTCTCTGAACATAAATGTGTTTTTGTGATGGCTTTTTGACTTTTTAAAAAAGCTTGCTTTGTTTTTATAATAAAATGTGCTTTCAATTCACTACTGTAAATCTCCTTGATTTTGTTGTTAATCTAATGCTTGTGTACCCTTTCTCTTCTCAGTACAAAACAAGTAAAGAGGGCAGCACAGTGGGCATTACTATATCTCATGCTTCCATGCTGGCACACTGTCACGCCCTGACTCAGGCATGTGGTTATTCAGAAGGTAAGTTAGATAGGTGTCACTTTAAAATTACACTAACAGCTTTGAATCTTCAGACAATTCATGTTGCAATATCATGTTCGCTGTCTTCAAAGAACTGCAGATACACTGTAGTGGCTTTAGCTGCGAAAGGAAAGACAAGTTTCCTCATTCATACTGGGAGTGATGTGTGAAAGAGGGTATCACTTGTGAGATAATCAAGAGATCTTCCTCTTAGTTGATCATGTCCCACGAAAGAGCACCTCCATAGGGATGTGAATATAGTGAGAGGTCTGCTTGTTTTCAGTCATTTTCCCATTGAACCATCTGCATGGAGTTAACCTGTGCTGCCATTAACCAAAAACTTTCCTGCATGCATCCATCCTACATCAGTGATAAGCAAGTTTCACCTAATCAGTACAAGATATCCCTCAAAAATCAGGTTGAATCTTTGATTTAAAATCTTTGATTCTTTTTTTTTTTTAAATTTTTTTCAGAGAAAATATTCAAGAAAATTTAGTACAGCCATGGTAATATTTCTCACTGGATTTAATTCTTTCAAATTATGATGAACTTTTTCAGTTCAGTTGAAGAAGTGTGCTTCAAAACTAAATTTTTGGTCTGCATAGTTCATTGGCAGATGTTACACACACAGGGGTGTTATAATTAATCAAGGTCTTAAATACCTTGTAATAATCAAGTCTGTAATCATAATTCAGAGATGATTGCTGTAAGTAAAACAAGCCACTTGGAGCTTAAGCAGCCTGCTTGTTACAGACAAACAGGCACAGCAACAGAGCTTTGGTTTCTTAGCAGCTGGAATTTTCAGAGTTGCTTTAGAAAATATTTTGAATTCTTAAGTATTCTTATAGATACACTTTTTAAATCTGATTTTTTTTTTCCTTTGCTTTCAGCTGAAACACTAACAAATGTCTTGGATTTCAAAAGAGAGGCTGGCCTTTGGCATGGAGTGTTAACAGTGAGTATTGGAAGGAATGAAAAAAACTGCAGCAAGGGTAGTGCACTGGTGTCAGAATGAGGCCACAAGCTCATCAACTCTCAAACAATTTCTATTTCAATATTTATGTTTTTCAGAATGAAGTGTTACTTTTTCAGTATGTTGTGTAATTTATGTTTTCATGGAGTATACACATAGTTTTCACTAACATTTAACTGTAAGAGTTATGCTGTAGCTGTGATAATGGTTTTTTTTTTTAAGCACTGGTACATGCTGTCTATTTTTTGAGCCACTTGAAAGCTTTTAATCTTCTCACAGAGCGTTATGAACAGGATGCATGTCATCAGTATTCCCTATGCATTAATGAAGGTTAATCCACTTTCCTGGATACAGAAAGTCTGCTCATACAAAGGTAACTTAAAAGTATTTGTACTTCACCCACCTTTTTGGATTATTCAATACCAAATGAAATTGTTTGTATAAAACGCCTGTGTATGTCACTGAGTACTCCATTTCAGTATTCTGTGTGCTGATAGTTTCACTGATGATGGCTTCTTCTGAGAGACCTTTAAAGAAATTGTCTTTCTCAGTATTTGAATTTGTAACAAACATTTAAATTCTATAATCAAGTCCATTTGGAGACACTGAGTATACACAGTGGTTGAATATTTGGCATTTCTATTTGTTTCCTACATGTGTATTTTTTCAAAAATTCTTGTAAATATACAAGAATACTTGCATAATTTTATAATTGACCTTCATTCTGTTCTGCACACGCAGCATAATTATATTTTCGATTTGCAGCCCGTGTAGCAGTAGTAAAATCCCGGGATATGCACTGGTCACTTTTGGCTCAGAGGGATCAGAGAGATGTCAGCCTGAGCTCGTTACGGATGTTGATAGTGGCAGATGGAGCCAATCCATGTGAGTATGGATGTGTTTCCGAAATGTCAGTCTTGCCAAGATCCTGTGTCAGAGCTGATGCTTGGGAAGTTAAACAATTTGTTCTGTAGTAAAATACTATTTGTGTGCCAGTGATGCCACTGCTGTTTGCACTTCTTGACTATATTTAGCTGGGTAAATTCATTTTTTGAACTTCATGTTTTCATTAGTGTTATACTCTTACATGAATTGGCATGAACTGATACCTAGAAGATCTGTAGATACAGATATAATCTATTTTGGGCCAAGTGCTAAAGGCCAGGTAGAGTTGTGAAGTGAATGAAGGCATGTCAGAAGCATTTGATGTTTGATTTTAGATGCTGTGACCTCTGCAAGAAACAATCAAATAGGAGCTATATAAGAAGCTGACATACAGTTACCCTTAGTGACAAAGTATTCTGATCCCTGAAGGACTTTCCATGATGATAAGTGTTAGTGAGTGCTGCCAGAGAAGCAATATGCAGTTGGGAATTTGATTCAGTGAATTGGTTGTTAGTCACCGGGAGTTCTTTTTCCAAATCTACCATCTAATAGTAGGCTGGAATGTCTTTCAGACAATTTGAAAGTGTATTGTTTTTGTGCACGAAAATGACAATATTTGTATATCTGAGCTGAGTGTGAGCATAGACTTTGAATTCCTGCAGCTCAAGCTTTCCTGCCAACAGCAAAATGTTTCCAATCATGTAATTCTTCTTTTTAGGGTCCATATCTTCCTGTGATGCATTCCTGAATGTATTTCAATCCAGAGGTTTGAGACCAGAAGTAATCTGTCCTTGTGCTAGTTCTTCAGAGGCACTAACTGTTGCTATTCGCAGGTAATTCCCTTTTCTCAGAAGTGAACTGAAGCTTTTCTTGGCTGTTGAGCTGTGCCATGTAATCACAGAATAGCTTGGGTAGGAAGTTGCTCCAAGCCCTGTCCAGCCTGGTCCTGAGCACTTCCAGGGATGGGGAATCTCACGTTTAAGGTGGTAGTCAGAAAAGACCATGACCCGCATAAAGATGCCCAAAGACCTCAGCAGAGGAAATATGAAACTCACAGGTATCTCCTTCACTGAAAGGCTTTTTGTTTTCTTTAAAAAGTTTAATATTTTCTAAGAGTAGTCAGACATAAGGTGTTTTTTTCATGGTTTGGGAAAGCAAGGTCTCATCCTCTCAACTGATGTTGCTGGAGGACATTTTAAAA
This sequence comes from Lepidothrix coronata, assembly GCF_001604755.1. Classification (NCBI taxonomy): domain Eukaryota; kingdom Metazoa; phylum Chordata; class Aves; order Passeriformes; family Pipridae; genus Lepidothrix; species Lepidothrix coronata. Next base: position 63,735 of record NW_016690503.1, on the reverse strand, counting down.
TGCCCCCAAAACAAGCCTTACTTATTTTGGAGGAAGAAGATGCTGAATCTTCAATTAATTGCTTATATACAATGTCTTGTAAACAGGGGGCTAAAGAAAAAAAAATATTTGTAGCTGATCTGAAAAATACCATTGGATTTCTGGAGATAGCAAGAGATGCTCTGAAAAAAGGAAATACTTTGATTATTAATAGGTGTATGGATGGAATATGCTGGAATTTTTTGATAGTGGTTCTGGTCAAAATGTGCCTTTTTAGAAAGTCAGTTTCAAGAAAACTTGAAACAAAGAAGTTGGAGATTTTGGAGAGTTTTGTTCTAGCTCTTCTATCATCTAGTTACAATATATTACCAGTCTTGAACTCCTGTTTGTTTAAAGTGAGAAACCATTATTTCTCTTTACTTTACCAAGCCTGAGAAACTGGTGCAACATTTTTCGTGACCATATCACCGTTGGTCTGTTGATTCGTATCTGACTGGACTTTCTGTTTTCCAGACCTCCTGAACTGGGTGGCCCCCCTCCAGGAAAAGCAGTGTTATCCATGAATTGTCTGAGTTTCGGTGTGATCAGAGTGGATACAGAGGAGAAGTTGTCGGTCTTAACTGTGCAGGATGTTGGTCAGATTATGCCTGGAGGTAGGAAAGCATTTCATGTAGGTTTAAGCATATTCCACATAAGTTATCTTTACTATTATACTTGTGCTTAATGGAATAAATAAAAATGTTAAATACCTTCAAGGTAGTATGACTTATGTTTTGGCACGTTACCTGAGCACATGACAATTAAGTGCTGTCTGAACTGGATTATTCAACTTTTTCAGTAAGAGATTAATCCACAATAAATCTGAATGACCCTAGGTGTTGGTATGGGAACATGCTTTTGGCTGATCTGCGGAGTTGTTTTGCTACTCACTCATTAGCATTGGTGCTGACTGACCTACACCCATGCGATAACATGCAGAAGAATATAACAAAACATAAAACATAGTAAGAAATGACAGCTTTCATCCTGGCCTGATAGTCTGTGGAATGGAATGGAGGGGAACAGAATATTTCATTTGAAAGGGACCTCATCTCAGACCCCGTGGAAGTGATGGAACAACCAGTTCTGGAAACCATTTTCTCATGCACGTGGAGGACAAGAAGGTGATCAGTGAAGGTGATCAGCATGGATTCACCAAGGAGAAGTCATGCTTGACCAACCTGGTCGCCTTCTACGATGAAGTGACTGGTTTGGTAGGTGAGGGAAGAGCAGTGGATATTGTCTACCTTAGAAGAAGGAGGAGAGGAGACCGAGTCAGGCTCTTTTCAGTGTCATGCGACAGAACAAGAGCCATGGGACACAAACTGAACACACGAGCTTCCCTCTGAACAGAAGGAAGAACCTTTTCCACTGTGAGGGTGACTTGGTACCAAAATGGGTTTCCCCATTTGTAGAGTCCCCATCCTTGGAGGTACTGAAAAGCCATCTGAACGTGGTCCCAGGGAGCTGGCTCTAGGTAGCCCTGCTTGAGCTGAGAGATTGGACCAGATGATCTCTAGAGATCCATTCTAAAACCAGCCATCCTGAGAGTGCCAGACTGGGTATGCCAGCAAACTGCTCAGTCCTGGATTAACCTGTTTCCTAATGACATCTGTTTGCAACACCGTGCTTCCTGAATTAGGTAGAGCTGGGTTTTGTTCCTGAGCCCATTAAGTGGATTGAAGCAAAGAGACTTTGTCTCTTCCCTGCTGTTATCATTTGAGACTCTGCTGCTAAGTCATGCATCATTTGGAGAGGAGAGCACTCTGAAGAAGATTAATAAAAGTGCCAAACCAGACCAAAGGCTGTGGCCAGTGGGATGGAAGACTGGACACTTAGTGCTGTCTGCTCCAACTTTTAGGTTGGCAGTGTAACATTCCGTGGTGCTGTCTGCCTGAAGATACCTCTGTCTTTTGTCCTGACCTGCTCTGGTATACTTGGAGAGGATGAAATATGGATTT
>NW_016690503.1:40170-59754 GCF_001604755.1 Lepidothrix coronata | reverse complement strand
CTTCCAGAGTAGAAAGTCAGAAGGCTAGCAGGTGTGTGCCAGATGAAAAGGAATTAACGACCTAAGGAAATAAATTACTTATTTTCAAATGAGTCTGCATGTACATTCTAACAGTGGATATACTTGTGCCTGGAAAGATTTATGCACATCACGGAGGATGTGCCCTGTCCATTCTGGCTTGGTGTTTGGCATACAGGAGAGAACATACCACCACCTGCTCGTTGCCCCTCTGCTGACTGACGAGTCGTGCTCTTCATCTCCTCTTGGTTTTGTGGGTTTTTTTCTTTAGATTGCTGTGCTTTCACCAAAGGCCTAATTTGAGTCAGATACCATCCCTGAAGACTTTGTTCCATCTTCTGATCCGCACTGAACCTGGAAGTGCTTACATGCCCTAGTCTTTCACGTAGCAGGAGCTCACATTCCTGGATTTCATATGGAAATGGACAAGCCAAACGGTTTTGATCTCATTTCCTGTGAAGATCCCAAGTATGCTTTATTTGGGAACCACCTGGTTAAAAGATCGGTGATAAAGTGTCCACTTTCACCCTCATTTTCTTTTTCTGTTTGTTTTGAGACACTGAGCCCACCTGCTCGGGGCATCTTATTCAACAGACCCATCACCACCAGGGTCATGTCTTGTGTCACTGCTGTTTAACCCATAGGGCACTCTTGATGACACATGCCCTTCACATTCATTATCTTCCATGAATGTCCATCACAAGAGCCTCAAGGGAAGTTCAGGCATCCACGGAGAAATCTTCCCATCAAAGATAGCATGAGAATTCTTAAGAGAACCTAGAATGCATTCCACTGCAATCTTCTCCTGGAGGGATGACATTTTGCCTCACCTGTTGACCACCTTTGGCTATTTTGCGTGGTTTCTGTCTGGAACTGACGTTGCTAAGTTTGGCTTAGGGCAATCTTCAGTTCGTTTTTTTCAAATTGAACTAGTAAAGTTGGTAGGGAGAGTGCCAAACCTCTTCTATTCTGCCTGGTTTGTGCCTCCAGTTTTCATATAAACTTGCCCTGTTATCTGTCATCTTGGAAGTGTGTTGTACCTTATGCTTGAACCTGGGTGTGGTTGCTCAGGGTATTCAGTTAAGTTTGTCTCCCTACTTCCCAACTAATCATTTTCTGTTCTTTTACAGGGATCCTTCTCATGTTCTTAATTTGACAGGAGAGTAGCACTCTCAAATCCAAAAGTTCTATATCCCTATAGCTCCTGCTCATACAAAGCCTGGTTCCTAGAAATAGTGCTGCTATAGCAGCTACTTTCTTATACTCAAGCAGAAAACTTTGGGTTGCTGCCAGATCTTGGGTTTCTGCAAGAGGAACTTTTGCATATGCAGTGTCACATTCTCGACTGTGACTGTATTCAGTACCTTTTCTAGAAGGTCAGGGAGGATGGTTCCAGTTTCCTAAATGTTGGGATGCTCACATTGTCTCCAGCCCATGGATGTCCTGGATGTCATTGTTTCCTCTTTTTGTCTCAGAAGACGTTTGCACAGGTTCTGGTAGTTACCACAATGCATCTTCACTGCAGAGGAATCTGGTTCCTTCATCTCAGTGCCTGATCTGTGGAAGGAGTTGTTGCAGAACAATTTGGTGAAAGCTTTCAGTCTTTTTTCTGAAATTTCTCTTTTCCACTCAGTCCTTAGAATTTAGCATAGTAATCAATTCCACTTGGCCTCAGTCCATCACACAATGGCACAACAGCCTACCACTGCAGAACAACTTCTCTTGAGACCTGTGCCAGTGTGTACACTTGGGATGAGATGTTTTCTTCCAATTTAAATGTTGTACCTTGAATGCTTGTGTGACCACCTTTAAAATCTAGATTTATGTTCATCCTTAGCTAGGAAGTTGACTGGCTTTATACCTGTTTCCCTTTCCAGAGGAGCAGGGAAAGATTCAGGTCCTTGCGTTTGACATTCCCGAGTGCTGTTTTTCTCAAAGACTAGGGTTCTCTGGAAACTCTGCAAATACCTTCCACAATGATTCTAGAGGCATTTTATTCTGGTCTTTTAGTATTTTTCTTAAGGCTTCATGCTTCTAGAAGAGAGTTTTAACTAGAGACTGCAGTGCCAGGGTAGCTGTTGTATATGGATCCACTGTGAGACACTGGAAGTGGAACAAGAGAGCACTTTCTGACCCTCATCAGCACCTTTGTTCACAGCCTTCTGCCGTGCAGGCCCCTGGCATTCTTCTTGCATTCCTGCTGTGCTAGTCTTGAAACATCCAAAGCTGAATCCAGTCTTTGGTAGGGCATCAGCGTGGTCCTTTGCACAGCAGGATTCTCATCCTCTGCCAGGATACTCCTTGGCAGGTTTAACTGCTGAGAGTCGCCATCTGCCAGAATGTACATGTGGACTCATTTGAAGAAAGAAAGCTTTCTTACCAGGAATCTGTGTTCTTCGTGACGTGCAGTCCACATGTACATTCCCATCCCATCTGCTTTTCCCTTCTCTCTAATTCTTTTTCAGATGCAATGCTGTTGAGAAAGACTGAAATGGTGGTAGATGCACTCTCTTGTATGTCACACACGAAGCAGGAAAAGGAGGAGAAGCGAGAGTACAGGCTCCACAGGTACTGCATCAGGGCAACCTTGCAGTATAACCTGGCAGGGCAGAACTGTGCCTGCTGTTAGAATGTACCTGTAGACTACCTGTATCATACATTGGTTACTGGTAAGTATTTTTTTTTTTTTTTTTTTACTTGATCAGAGCGATAGGATTGTCCTTGGGCTCCATGGAGGGAGCATCATTTGGGCACTGTAGGCTAATCCCTTGGTTTTTCCGTGTTTGTGAATGTGCTGAGGGCTGTACATTTGTGTATGCCCACAAATTGTTGTGCTTTCTCCTGTTATTAGCCCTTCTCTCTGCATCATTGCTTAAGTGTTACGTACAGAGTTCTGATACTAGCTCAAGTTATTTCCTGGAGTAATAAATTATTTCATCTGTTTCAATTTACCACTAAGTTTTAAACAGCCTTTTTTCCCATTTTTTATAGCCCCTAAATTGCAAAATGTGGGTTTTTGCATGACTGACTGATAGTTCATACTGTAGAATTTAATTCCAGCCTTCTAGTTCGTATGTATAATATCCAGCAACTGAAACTGTTGTTCTGATTTGGACTTGGAGCTGTACCAGGATTTGAGTAGCATCTCCTTACTTGGTCACCCGAGGTTATCATTGCATGATTCCAAACAATTACTAATAACTGCTAGTTGTTCTGATAGGTAATTTTTATGAAACCAAGATAATTTAGGCATTGATCTACTGGTAGAGTGAATGATTATCTCTCCTGTTCAGACCTAAGATGTTGACAACTGAAGACTTCTCTTTGAAAATGTTCCCACAGATCTGTTTTACCAGCAGTTCTTGGTCCATGCTGGCAGCAGAGCTGGCTTCATTCTGTTTATTTTGCATTGACCTGCATAGACTTACTGATTTCTTTTTTAATCTTGAATCTTAAGTGCTAAATCAAACTCCCTTGCACTGTGGTACTTTGGATTCAGCTGCAGCTGATGTGAAGGCTGTGAAACACTGTAAGAAGAAACATTGCATTTGTGAACTTAATCTTGGAGAACTCATTACACAGCCTATCCAAAAGCTACAGAGAGCTCTCTTACGTGCTGTGTTTTTCTGTAGCTGATAGATAATTGATATTTAAAATCTTTTACCTATCAGCAGCAGAGCACTTGTGTGTGTCAGCTGCTGGAGCACACTAACTCTGGGATTCTGTGTTCTTCCTCCTTGCAGCCAGCGTGTGTGTTGTGAAGGTGGATGGGACTCCTTATCTGTGTAAAGCTGATGAGGTTGGAGAAATATGTGTGAATTCAGGAGCAACGGGGATAGCGTATTTTGGCCTCCTGGGAATCACCAAGAATGTATTTGAGGTTCGAACTTCCTTGTAATGTAAAGTGTGATTGTCACATTTCTAGTATTCCTTCTTGCAAATAGACTTATTTGTTCCTTAGAAGTCCTTTTTTGGTGGTTTTTCGTTTTGCTTTTGGGGGTTTTTTGATTAGAAAAAGCCTTGGCTTGGATACACTTTCCTTCATTCATAGAATCATAACAACAAATTCTGTCTCTTATAACCAAAAGTACCAAGTATCATCTGCAGTCAATCAGCTGCTTCTATATTCCATAATCCGGTGTTTTGCCTGTGTGAGCATTTAATTCATCTTAGCTCTGAATTAACACAGAAGTCTTATGTGCAGTTACCTGAAGGCATTTTGGTCTTTCTGCCCATATTTTTTCTTCCAGTGGTACTCCAATTTATATTTTCCTTTTGTGGCAATAATGAGTGTCCGTATCAGTCCAGTGAGTGTCTGAATCCTTCTGTGTTCTTCCAGGCCATCCCAGTGACAGCAGCTGGCGTGCCTGTTTCAGACCAGCCCTTCACAAGAACAGGATTGCTTGGCTTTGTGGGTCCTGTAAGTGTGAACAAGCCCTGGGGGCCCTACTTTGTCCTGACTCCCAACTCTTAAGTGGTGCCCCTGCATTCAGCAGAAGTACGTGTTGGGGCACTGACCTCCTATAGATCTCGAGAGTATTGTCGGCTTGAGTCAGGCATGTATTGCCAGGAGTGAGGAGGTTTTCCCCTCTGTTTCTAATCCTGCCTTCTTTTCAGGACTATTTGGTGTTTGTGGTAGGGAAGTTGGATGGCCTGATGATGGTCAGTGGCCGCAGGCACAACGCAGATGACGTGGTAGCCACCGCCTTGGCAGTGGAACCCATGAAGTTTGTCTATCGGGGAAGGTGAGTATATCAGAAACTTCAGCCCTGCTGATTGGGCTTTGTTCCTTTTTTTCTCACCCACAGACAATCAATAAGTAACACAGCACACACAGGAGCAATGCATGTGAGTTTTTACATGTGTGGTTTGTAGGAAAGGTGGCACTAAGTGGTGATATACCCTGTCTCTGCTAACTTGAAAGACAAGTATTGACACCCTTCTTCGTGCACAATAGATTCTAAATTGCTTTCACAAAGTATAAAGGTAGACCTTTAAGTGTTTGTTTAAAAATTCTTTCAAAGCTTCTCTTAAGACACTCAAATGAAGCTCATGTGCCAGATATAAGACACCTCTGTCCTCCGAGCCTTTTGGGCAGAGTGGCCGAGGGAGGAACTGTGCAGCATGTTCTAAAGAACAAACAGCTGAAGGACCTTCAAAGATAGTGTGTGATGTATCACCAACCTGATTGCTCTTCTGTGGTCAATGGCCTAATGTCCAGATGGAAATCAGTGACTAGTAGGGTCCCTCAGGGGTCATGTTGGGACCAGTCCAGGCTGGGGGATGAACAGATCAGGAGCAGCTGTGCTGAGAAGGGCTTGGGGGTGCTGCTGGGTGAGAGGCTGGACGTACCCTGGCCATATATGCACTGGCAGCCCAGAAACCAGCTGTGTCCTGGGCTGATCTCACAGCGTGGGCAGCAGGGGAGGGAGGAATTCTTGCCCCACTCAGGTGAGACCCCACCTGCAGAGCTGCCTCCAGCCCTGGGGGCCCAGCACAGGAAGGACATGGAGCTGTTGCTTCTGTTGAGTTCAGAGAGGCCACAGAGATGCTCCGAAGGCTGGAGCCTCTCTGCTATGGAGACAGGCTGAGAGAGCTGGGATGGCTCAGCCTGGAGAAGGCTCCAGGGAGATGTTATTGCAGCTTTTCGAGACCTAAAAGGGCCTTATAGGAAAAATGGGGACAGAGTTTTTAGTGAAGCCTGTAGTGAGGTGATGGTTTTAAATTGAAACAGATTAGATTCAGATTACACATAAGAAAGACAATCTTGACTGTGAGGGTGATGAGGCACAGAGAAGCTGTGGCTGCCCCAGCCCTGGAAACATTCAGGGTCAAGTTGGAGGGGGCTGTGAGCAACCTGATCTAGTTGAAAATGTCCTGCTTATTGCAGGGGGGTTGGAAGTAGATGACCTTCCAACACAAACTATTCTATGATCCTTTAAAAATCCAGCTTTCTTCGGTTTTGCTCACTTGTGCAACTGACATATAAATAATGCAGTTGAGCATAAAAATAATGGCACATACCTGGCGGAGGCATTATTAATATTTTATCCTAGGAGATGCAATCCCAAAACTAATGTAATTCCCGAATGAGGGTTAAGTATTTTTCTGTGCAAGCATATGCTGGTCAGTAATTTGGCACAGTCATCTTTCTGAAGGGATGTAGGGGCCACAAGTCCAGTGTGCATGATGGAGTTCTGTAGGCAAGGTTTGCACAGCCCTTGCACGTATGGAACTTGCCTGTCAAACACGTGCTACATTGGTGACTGCAAATCCACCTGACCCCCACCAGAAATCAATTACAGTAGTGAACCTACATGTGTTCTATTTTCCTGTGATTTTGTGATGACCTGGCATGAATAATGCTTGTGTGTGTGAAACAGTGCCATGAGAGGTTGCAGCCATCCCCACGTGATGATAACCCATGCTCTGTTCACCATATGTTGCATCCTATCATTCTTCTGTCCTTTGTGTTTTAGGATAGCAGTGTTTTCTGTGCCCGTTTTGCATGATGATCGGATAGTGCTTGTGGCAGAGCAGCGCCCTGACGCCTCAGAGGAGGATAGTTTTCAGTGGATGAGCAGGGTTCTACAGGTAGTCAGTCTGTCCTTTCTCTTTTCCAGGTGAATAAGGCTGATGTATGAAATGAGAACATTAGAGCATCTTTTTTCTTTTTTTTTTCCATAAGCCAAACCTATCAGTGTAACCACAGAGAGCTACAATGAGCTGGGTTTTTTTTCAGGATGTGTTTCAGGGTTGATAGTTAACAGAATTTTTGTAAAAAGTAAGATTTTCTTTCAGAATTTTTTTTTTTTTAACTTCCTACTACTAGGATTCCCTGAGTCCTAAGGGTGATGGGGGTTTTTGGGTTAATGCTACATGTCTCTTCTGATTTCATACTGAGAGTTAACTCTGGAAATGTTTATGAGTGTACTTAGTGCCAATATCAGAACTGCCTCTGAAAGCTTTTTGTGTCACTAACAACCTTATTCTAGATCTCCAACTGTAAGCATTAAAAACTTTTTTCCCTTGATTACTTCACTATATTTTCTTGGGGGGTGGAGGGCAGGAGGAAGGGGAATTGTGGTAGACTTACATTTGTGGATTTCAGAATTAATTAGTTCTAAGAAAGTAAAAATTGAGAGAGCTATTATGGAAGACTGGTGAAGGGACAACTGAAAGGAAGGATACAGAGAACAACTTAAGGGAAGTTTACTCTTAAAAGTAAGGCAGTTAGGTAATAATGGTTTCTGTCTAATTTCAGCTTTCTAATCTTTTTGGAGGGAATATCTGGTAATAGAAAGGCTTTTTTGTGGGAGAAAATATTTTTATTTCTCTTTTTAGAAGAGAAACAGAGAGAGCTGAAACAGACACTTAAGTTTTAGGCTGCAAAGTTGCTTCCCTCTCTATTTTTGTGGTTTTATGTTCTACTGCGCTTTTGTGATTGTGCCATACATGCTAAATTTGCTGTAATATAATTTTGGCTTTTGAAAATCTCTGCACTCTTTGCCCACTTTTAAGAGACTTTCCTAATCCCTGATGTGCAGGTGGCATCCCCTTGATAGAGGGCACAAGCAAAGTCCTGGGTCTGCTCCTGCTCCCATTGAAGTCATGGCACAGCTTCTATGAGTTCAGTGAGTGCAGAATTGGACCCTTTATTTGCAAATTGTGGTGCAAGTAAAAATTTTAATGTTATAAATGACTTGAATTCAAATTTTTGCTCTGGCTACATCCCAGTTGATAATGTGGAATGTATTTTTTTTTTTTTTAATTTCTATCAAGGCAATCGATAGCATTCACCAAGTGGGTGTATACTGCCTTGCCTTGGTGCCGGCCAACACTTTGCCAAAGGCTCCACTCGGAGGAATTCATATTTCAGAAACGAAGCAGCGCTTTTTGGAGGGCGCTCTGCATCCTTGTAACGTCCTGATGTGTCCCCATACCTGTGTTACCAACCTGCCCAAGCCTCGACAGAAACAACCAGGTGAGGAAAACAGAGCATGTGCTGGCTCGGCCAGACCTGTGTTAGATGTGGCACTCACAGGGGGCTGCAGGCTGTGCTGATTGCTGTGTGTCCCTTACGTTATTTGTCCTCATTTTGCACCTCTTCTTTCCAAAATGCAGATGTTGGTCCTGCCTCAATGATAGTAGGAAACCTTGTAGCTGGCAAGAGGATTGCACAAGCCTCGGGCAGAGATGTGAGCCAGCTGGAGGATAACGACCAGGCAAGAAAGGTGACACTGATGTCCTGGTATGACTAAATATTTCAATTAGCTTATTCAGAGTGAGAGAAGACCAGGTGTGATATTCTGCTGAAAGTAAACCTGAGGCATTTTGAGTGAATCTGAGTGTCTCCTTTTTTTTCCGTTTCAGTTCCTGTATTTGGCAGATGTTCTTCAGTGGCGAGCTCAGACAACTCCAGATCATCCCCTCTTCCTTCTGTTGAATTCCAAGGTGAGATGCCCTTTAGGTCATACTTGGAGATTGAGATCAAAACAAAAGATTGTTTTGATTTTAAGAAAATTCCAGCCAGAAGTCTTTTCCTAAAATCCTTCAGGTTATTTTAATGAAGCAGACAAAAATTGCTAGTTAGTAAGCAGCATTGTTTTTCCACTCCTGGAATTTTATGCCATATGTTTCATGCCACATCTGGAATTTCAGTATACATTCTGCCTGGCTTAAAACATTGCAGTAATTGCATTACCTGCTGAAACACAACTTTTGTGATATTAATGGAAGACACAATTCTGTCTTCCTCTCTGAAGACAAGGGTAACTGGAAGTCAGAGCTGGAGGATTTGCTGATTAGAAGATCTGCAGCCTAAGTAGAGAGCCCTTGAGACAACTTTGGAGTCATCTTTTCCAGTAGCACTGTCACACCTTTTAGGAGATGCTGATGCCTTGTCCTGGGCTAGGCTCTGCCCCCAAGAAGGATGACACTTAAAATGGAAGCAACAGCCCAGTGACAAACTGGATTTACCCTGTGCTGTGCTGCAGACAGCGGGGTAGGGAATGTGCTTCCAGAAGGTCCAGCAGCAGTCCTTGGGAAGTCAAGGATTTGCTTTTGTGGTTCTTATTCAGAGAGGCAAAATGGTTAGGACATGGTTCAACACTTCTGACTTTTTTTTGTGAGACTGTGCTTTAGCAAAAGAAACTGTTTCAACATTGTTATTGTTAAAAGTCACAGAATTGGTTTGTTCTCTCAGAGTTAAGAGGATTTTGAGGTAAGTTTTCTGGTATGAAGAAGCACCTTCCTGGGTCATTTTGTTCAGGCAAGTTTTACCCTTGACAAGGAGACTGCAAAAGGAAATACAAAACTTGGGCACAAAGAAATTACCTGTTAGCGAAGACCTGTCTTAAATAACTGGGGACTACAGTGCTGCATGTTAGTGTATTCACAGCTCTCCATGAGAAACCCTTTTGTTTTACACCTTTTCATGTCAATATCCAAGTCACTGAGCTGCTGCTGTTTCTATTTCAACAATACACAGTGTTTACTGTTATGGTTTTGCATGATGTATAAAAGCCTCTAGCCCTGTAAAAGCTCATGGTACCAGCAGCGTGGTTTCTCAAACGTAGAGACAAGAGTCTTTAACAGCATTTGCTGTATCGTTAAAATAAGGACAGATGAAATACTGTATCTGCAGCAGGTACTTTGTGTAGAACAGTTTGAATAGAGGTTTCTGATGTCACTTCTCTCCTGTGCAGGGCACTGTAGCTAGCACTGCATCGTGCATCCAGCTGCACAAGAGAGCAGAGAGAGTGGCAGTTGCGCTGCTGGAGAAGGGGCGGCTGAACGTTGGTGACCACGTGGCCCTGGTTTACCCTCCAGGTAAGGCAATACAGACAGCAAAAGGCACAGTCAGCACCAGAAAAGAAAGTCCTGTTCACGAAAATATATCCCTACCCATTTAAAGTTTGTAGGATCGAAATAACTTTTGCTGCGTCTCAAATGCAAAACATTTTAACCCTGTAGGAGCGGGCACGGCCAAGAGCAGCCTGTTGATTTGAAGAGACCCTTGTGAGAAATCCTTACGTCTCAATAAAATAAATCACCGTGTGTTTTGGTTTTGGTGAAAGAGTTCGGCCTGTTGCCCTGATAAAAATGGCTTTAGTTTCACAAATATCTTTTACAGGAGTGGACTTGATAGCAACTTTTTATGGCTGCTTATATGCTGGCTGTGTCCCCATCACTGTCCGCCCACCTCATCCACAGAACCTTGCTACCACTCTGCCCACTGTCAAAATGATTGTAGAGGTAGGTATGAGACATTCCTCTCCTCATGCTTTTGGGGAGTGTGGATTGGTTGATGCATCCTGATGAATTGCTTTGCCATGGTTGGTGTAAAATAAGCTAGGGGAAAAAAAAAATCAGTCTGCTGAGTCAACGATGACATTTTTTTCGGAAACTCGTTTAAAATGGTCTTTTATTGTTGTGATTCATTTTGCTTTGTTTCCAGTGATTTTCTTCATCTGTTCATCTTGTTGGTTATCTCCTCTGGGTGGATATGATATCACTTGGAGCATCCATTCCCTGGTTTTATAAATGGTTTTAATGCTGTGCCTTTTGCAGGTCAGTAAGTCTGCGTGTATACTGACCACCCAAGCCATAATGAAACTGCTGAAGTCTAAGGAGGCTGCTGCAGCTGTAGATATTAAAACATGGCCCACTATTTTGGATACAGGTACACTAGCCAAAATGGAAATAGTTTTAAGAGTGGTGTGTTTATTTTGTTACACCTTTAACTGCTGGATTGAGTGGATGTGTTCTGCATTGCATTAAAATGGCTGTCCAAGAAACTATAGGAAGTATCTGGTGGTAATGCTGTAAAGATACGTTTCTTTGTCCTGTGGTCGTTTCTCAAAATAATAATATGGTACTTTTCTCTTTTTATTTATTTTAAATAGATGATATGCCTAAAAAGAAGCTGGCTAGTGTTTTCAGACCTACTTCTCCAGATATGTTGGCATACTTGGACTTCAGTGTGTCTACTACTGGTATATTAGCAGGAGTTAAGGTAGAGTAACAAGAGAGATAATTACGCTTTGTTTCCTTATGTTTCGGAAGGAATATGTGATACCCTTTTTCTAAAAAGGGTCCCTGAGAGCTCCTGTTTTCCTCTTGCAGATGTCACACGCAGCTACAAGTGCCTTATGTCGCTCGATAAAGCTCCAGTGTGAGCTGTACCCATCCCGACAGATTGCCATCTGCCTGGACCCTTACTGTGGCCTGGGGTTTGCACTGTGGTGCTTGTGCAGGTATGTCACTGCAGCCATGGGCCTCCTCACGTGTGCCCAGCCTTCTCCAGAATCCCAGGGAACAGCTGTGGGATAGAACTGTCAAAGAAACCCAATTGAACCTTTTTATCAGTAGTTCAGAAAACACCTTCTGTGGTAAGAAGATCCACTTCAGTCAGTTAGTTACTCGAGTAACTTTGGGTTTGCAAGTGGAATTAATTAGATACCAAATTCAAGGAAAAAAAGGACTTCACTGTCTGTCTCACATTGATTAAATAAATCCTTTTAAAGTCTTTTGAGATTAAACCATATGTTTTGACAAGACCCTTAAGGTGTTCACTGCAAGATGGGTATGCACTAAGAAATACTGCTGAAGGAAGCAGTTAAATGTTTCTTAAAATGAATGAGTCCTGAATTGATTCAACCAGATAACTGCTCTAATGCAGCACATCTCACAAAGCTGCAAAATCTTCCTCTTTTTTTTTTTCCTTTTAAAACATGCCATATGCTTTAACTAATCCAAGATTTAATGTTATGTTAGATGTTTCTTTTAAAAAATGCAGAAACTGAAGCTTTTGAATACAAAGTTGTTTTATAAATAGGTAAATTTACTGTAGTTACACCTGTCTCTTCTCTCTCTAAATTTCCCAACTGGAAAGGAAGTGCACTGAAGAAAAACAAAAATGCAACTTTGGTAGCATCTGAGGATTTATATCATCAGTAAAGCGAGTCAGGATGGAGGGAGAAGAAACCTCAGTGAGGAAAGAATTAAAATATAAACTTAAAGAAAGATGAAACCAAAAAAATTAAAAGGTGGTGTGATTCTGATGACAAATTTGACTTTCTGTCCACTCATGTTAACCGGTATCCAGGTTAAATATTTCACATAAACACTGTTTAAAAACTGAGACAGCCGTGGCAAAGGCTAGAAAACTGCACTAAATCTTGAATGGTGCAATACAGGTGTTAAACACTCATTTCACTCAAAGCAAAAGGTGCATTTTCCCATGAATGACTCAGAAAAATATGCTCAATATCCAGCTGTAATTGGAATGATGGTGGTTAGGAGCTGGAATTGGGTGGTGAGACACTGGCACAGGTTGCCCAGGGAAGCTGTGGCTGCCCCATCCCTGGAAGTGTCCAAGGCCAGGTTGGATGGGGCTTGGAGCAACCTGGGCTAGTGGAAGGTGTCCCTGCCCATGGCAGGGGGTGGAATGAGATGAGCTTTAAGGTCCCTTCCAACCCAGGTCACTCTGTGTTTCTGTGATGCCTCAGACATTAACATTTTTGTGTCAGTTCTGTCTGTTGAAGGCATTGAATGTTTGCCTATAGCTCAGCACAATTTACTGCACAGGACAAATATAGTCACCTTAAGGTTTGTGACTTAACTCAGTCCCATAGTTCCCAGCTGACTAAGAGATTCTTGCTCTTTTGGAGAAGAGAAGCTGAAGTTCAGGTCTCAGTTTTCCTGTGTTTCCTTCGTTTTGACTTCACATAACTTTTGGCTTTTTTTTTTTTTTTTTTTTTATGGTGGCTCGAAGTTTTCATGTTTCTACTGCTTCCTCTCCCCAGTGTATATTCAGGTCACCAGTCCATCCTGGTCCCTCCTCTGGAGCTGGAGAGCAACGTGTCTCTGTGGCTGTCTGCTGTCAGTCAGTACAAAGTGCGTGTCACCTTCTGCTCATACTCGGTCATGGAGATGTGCACCAAAGGGCTGGGGACACAGACCGATGTTCTCCGGGTGAGTGGACTCCTTTTTTCAGCATGCTGACAGAGACATACATGTGTCTTTCTAAAAAATACTTCATTTGCAGAGGATGAGTTCGTATTTCTGTGAGACCCTTTCGTTATTACTTGATTTTTGGGGAATGTTGAGATTGCTGGAAGATTCAGCTCTCGTGTTTCTGGTGGAGGAAAAAAAAAAAAAAAAAAGAAGTCTTGTGTTTTCAGCTTTACTTGTTTGTGCCACATCTGTGCTGCTGGGTATTTCTGAGATTTTGGGAAAAATACATAGCAAGCCTATCAGCTTGTTTGTGTCTGAGACAAAAAAATACCACCAAACAAAAAAAACCTTAAACAGACAAAACACACCCCAACAGAAGAAAAAAGCCCAAAACCTCACCAAACACAAAAACACCTCTCTCCTAAACAACAAAAAGCTCCCCAGTAAGTCTCACTTGCTTTCAGATCAGTTAATACCAAAAAATGTAGAGTTCTAAAATGGATATAATCTTCCACAACTCTGCAAGTGTTCCAGGCCTGGTTGGATGGGGCTTGGAGCAACCTGGTCTAGTGGAAGGTGTCCCTGCCCATGGCAGGGAGGTGGAACTAGATGAGCTTGAAGGTTCCTTCCCACCCAAACCATTCTATATGATTACATGATGATATACTTCCTAACAGCAGCAATTGCACCTTGATACATCCATTTATTTTTGAGGGAAGTCTCTTAACTCAGGCTTAATTACCTTGGAAGAGGAAGGAGCGTTCCCACAGCTGTAGTAACTCAGCTGCTCAGCACTTCCACTGGGAATGTGTGGCAGCTCATTCACAAAAAAGTGGCTGCATTGTGCTTGTTCTCAATACAAACAAAAAACCTGTTCCTCTGTTCCCCTGGACCTCACCAAGGGGAATCCTGGCCCACAGGCAATGACTCTAGGTTCACATTCACACTGGCAGGAGCTAATGATGTCTGGAACACTGCTTGCACCTGAACTGTGCCGTGCTGGGAGCCAGCCCTGTGACACAATGACTTTCTGGGGGGTTTTCAGCTCAGAATTCTGAGTGACTGTGCTGCAGTGACACGATGTCTGTGTCTTTAGTGTTTAACCTGTTCACGTCCTATTCCAGTGCTCTTCAAGTCCTTCTGTTGCACAAATTAAAACTGTTTATTTCCAGAGTTGTTGCCTTCAAACTTAAAATGTTGTTCTCTTCACCCAACCTCTCAGATGAAGGGAGTTAACCTGTCCTGTGTCCGTACCTGCATGGTGGTTGCAGAGGAGAGACCGAGGATCACGCTAACCCAGTCCTTCTCCAAGTTGTTTAAAGACCTGGGCCTCTCTGCTCGTGCAGTGAGCACTACCTTTGGGTGCAGGGTCAACGTAGCAATTTGCTTACAGGTGAGATTGAACTGCTTATTCCTTTCACAGAGTCTCTGGGAACTTGATGGGAAATCATGTTCAGCCCCATGGATGTCTTTTCCTAATGAACTAGAGCTCCACTGCTTCCTAGCTTCATCACCAAGTTAAATAAGCTTTTTAATAAGATGTTTAATAAGATGTGGGTTATGATAATTTCACTTCTCTGTACTAATTGACCAGTTGATTTGCTTTTCTAATCCAGAGGTTCACTATTAAGAAACTTGTTTCCTTCCTATTGTGCAGGAGCAGTATTAAATTAAATAAACAGCTTCTTCTTCATAAATATTGTTGCCGTGAAATTTTGGTCCTGAAAAAAATCTCCAGAGCAGTTAATTAGGGGTGAGATAAGAAAGGGTTTATTTTGCCAAGGCTAAGATGTTACAAGACGCACACCGACCGTGCCTGAGATGTTACATTTTATAACACCATCCATCCAATCCCAGATGTGCCCACCCTGTGGCCTTTACTCTGGTCTGCCCCGGGTCCACCCCCTGAGAAATGGGTCTGGGGGTTTTGGGACCCCGTGTTCATCCCCCCTTCCTCTTCATCAGAGCACAAAGGGTACATAGTTACCTAATTCTTGACCGTATTCTGTGGTTTAGGCCCTGATATGCTGTTCTGCCAACAATCTAGGCCTTGCCTTGACAAAAGACTAAACATCTCTGCTGTATTCAGGAGTAGGATTGATATGGGGAGCATAGAATGGGGTAAGAGGGTTAAGGAATGTGTAAACAAGGGTGCTAGAGAAAGGGAAAGGGACAAGGGACAAGGGAGGGAGGGGTTGCTGCTTTTAAAACCTACTTATAAAACTTACAAGTCTTACAAATATTAGAAAAATAAAAAAAAACATTAGGGGCTTAAGGCATCAATATTAAATGTTACAAGCAGTGCTGTTTCAGGTTTTGTGTTATTCAGATCCTGTCTGTTTGAAAAATATCTGTATGTGTAATGTGGAATTAGATGGAAGACAGAGTTCCTCAAATAAGACCCAGGAAAACTGACAAGGTTGGCAGGTGTTTTTTGACTTTTAAAGGTCTCCAGTGAGTATTATCAACATGCAAATACGTTTCTCTCACCTCATGTGAGAGCTGGACTTTTTTTTTTAATTAAAGGTATAAAGTTGGAAGATTTGGGGGGGGGGGTATGCCCATAAAGTGAACAGCCCTGCTTCACAGACTAGAGATAATGACATGCTGTGGGCCAGAACCACCTTTGACAGTTTGGTATTCAGCTGATAATAATCTCTTATGTGTGATTTAATGAGATTAAATCTGACTTTTCTTACTGAGATGCTGCTTTTGCAGTCAGGAAATTAAAAAAAAATATATTCCAAAACTTACCTGAAACTTCAGATACTAAGTATGGACTAGAAAATGGGAAAGCACCCTGGAGTTTGGATGTTCTTTGAGTTGATAGTGCTCAGCTTTCAGATGAGTATGTAGCTTTGTATGTCTTAGGTGAGACATGCATTAAATATGTGTAATTGTAAATTTAATTTCCAATTTTATTGATATGAATTGCACATAATAACATAGGATTGATTCTATGAAGATTGCTACTGTACTTCTGCAAAACTTAATTTTTCCTTTTTATTTTTTTGGTTCCTGGTGCTCATTAGATCAAGAAAAATCCCTTTTATTCTCTCAGCATATATTATAATGTTCTGGTTTTCCTACAGGAGAGACATTTTGGGACACGAGTTTCTTAAATATGTTGCCATTTACAATTGTTTCTTTAGTTTCTATAGTTTCTTTCACAATTAAAGGAGGAAAGGTTTTTAACAAGCCCTAGCTAAATGGTTACAAAGAAATATGGCCAGAGTGATTTTTATGAGAAAAATAGGAAGGCTACACATGAAATCCAGATGACTGTAAATTAAGATTTTAAACACGTCGAATAAAACATGTCAGCTGCCCAGTGTGAAAGATCAGCTTTCCGAGTTGCCTGTGTAAATAAGAATTTTAAAAGCCAGTTTGGGATGAGGAAGGGGAAAACAGTTTTTCTGCAGAGTGTTGAATGGCAACATGAAAAGTACTCAAAAAAACCCCCTGTGAGCTGTGTAGGACTGCTGGGCAGTTGAGCTTCCCCTTCATATTCTGCCTTTTTCATCTCTGTTTTCCATTCTTGAGCCCTTTTTCAGTGTGGGGGGTTTTCTAACCCCTCTCCTGCATTCTTCCAGAGTGATACTTGTATTAGATGTTTTAAAATTCATTGAATTTAAATGGATGTAGATGAATGGCCAAACTTCTGGTACAAATTAGCATGTAGATAAATACAGAATGTCTTCCAGCCCTGCTGGACTGAGGAGGTATTTCTGAAGCTGCAAGCAGCCTCATAAAGGGAGGAGGGATTTGTGATAGAACAATGTAGGAGCTGCCTTAGCCCTCTTCTTGTTCATTAACTGGAACCTGCATGTTTCCCAAGGAACCACCTAAGAGTGTCAAGCCTTTAAATAATCTGAAATGGAAATTTCCTTTTCACTCTAAAACAGTATGAGTTTTATTTTCTGTCTTACTGTGTGTATCTTGTGTTTCCAGTGCCTCTTTGTTTGTATTTTCTTTTTTTTCCCCTTTCTCTCTGTTTCACACACTTTGATGGCCTCTGTTACTTCTGTTTGTGGTCCTGCTGTCAGCCAAACAGGCTGGGCAAGCTGGCTGAACAGGTATAGTGCTGCATGTGTGCTTGTCATGTCCTGAAGTCCATCTGGTTCTGCAGTGTTAGGGATTAGGCCCACACTGGTTTATACTTACATCCTTTGCACTTGCTGTGTGGGTTTTAGAGCAGGTGCTTACCCTAATAGAATCTTTAAAACTTAATTTTAAATTTAAAAATTTTAAAATCTTAGACTTAACCTGTACTACATACTTCACTTGTGCATTCATTGAGTGATTCCATAAGAAGACTGCTTTAGAGCAGTCACTGTAGAAAGGGGGGCTATTTCACTATATTTCTTGTAGATTAGGGAAGTGCTGTATAAGTGTCAGTAAAAAAGGGAGAGAAATTTGTGAATTTATGTGGCTGTGAGAATGAAAGCAGGATCTTGTTGTTTCTGTTGAATTTATTTCTTCCTCCTTATTCTTAGGGAACAGCAGGACCAGATCCAACAACAGTCTATGTGGATATGAGAGCACTTCGACATGACAGGTACAGACTGTTAAAGCATTAGCTCTTTAATGGCTGTAGAGGAGAAACCTCAGACTCATTGCATGGCTTTGTTGAAGTATCCTTGGCAGCAGCCAGCTGACTCCCTGCTATATTATATCTGTGGCCTCTTCTCCTGCATGGCTCTCTAAGTATCCTTCAGGTAGTGGAAAAAGTACAATTAGAGTCTCCCTTAGTCTTTTTGGTTTTTCCTTCAAGCCAAACCAAGTCCATTCCCTCAGCCTTCCCTGGGCTGCATTGTGTCACTTAATTCCAGTTGGGCTGCTCACTCTTTACTTTCTGTGATTCCTACCAATGCTCTGCCACCATTCAGTGTGACAAGTAGAGGTCCAGGAGAATGTTTTTTAGAAGGTGAATTTAAAATGCTGGTGGAACTGCAGCCATAGGGCTCTGTTGGAAAAAGTCACTTGTCTCTCCAGAGAGCAGAGTTACAGGTTCTTAAAAGAAATGTGCTCTGTGCTAATAGGGAAGTCTTCAAGACAGCTGAAAACTCGTAACTGTCTTACTGTGTTGTGAATAACTGAGCATAATTGATTGATTCATTACAGCTTGGTCAGTGCAGCTAAGGAGAGGGTAACCGTGGGTATAGTAGAACATATCTATTTGACTTCTATTTAAGTTCTTAAAGCCTTGTACAAATGTATCCTCTTATTTTCTCAGGGTGCGTTTGGTAGAGAGAGGCTCTCCACACAGTCTGCCCCTTATGGAGTCTGGGAAGGTGAGAGACTGACACTGATCCTTCCTCCTTGTAGAATCACAGAATCATAGAGAGGTTTGGGTTGGAAGAGATCATCTCATTCCAAATCCCCCCCTGCCATGGGCAGGGTTATCTTCCCCTAGACCAAATTGCTCCAAGCCCCATCCAGCCTGGCCTTGAACACTTCCAGGGATGGGGCATCTCTGTGCCAGGGCCACACCACCCTCACATGGAAGAAGTTCTTCCTAACATCTAATCCAAACCTACTCTTTCAGTTTAAATTCATTATGACCCTCATTGTGTCCTCATGGCCCTTAACCTGGGCTGTGAGCTGCTCCACCTGGATCCCAGTACAGAATACGTGTGATGAGCTTTGCTAATCACAGTGTATCCAGGAGAGGCACTAGAGGGAGCATGGTGTGATCAAGTAGTTAAAGGGAGGCCTGGTGCGTGACATGAAGCAATAGGACACATTGCTACCACCGAAAAAATCAGAGGCCTTCTTCACGCGGAAGGCATTTTCTAGGTGTGAAACCAACTCTGAAGCTGCAAAACAGCTGCTCAGGGTTAAAACGATTAAACAAGTTAAACAGCTTGGTAGGACAAGGTGGTTGATACGCGTGGTGCAGAGAAGAGTAGCAAGGGAAGCCCAGACTGTTGACTTCTGTGGCTCTGCATTATTAACTTTTGATGAATTAAAGTTTTTTTCTGCATGCTTCTCATTCAAGATTCTTCCGGGAGTAAAAGTCATCATAGCGCACACAGAAACCAAGGGACCTCTGGGAGACTCGCACTTAGGAGAGGTAAAGCTTTCATGCTGTTGTGCTGTGTCTGTCAGCAGTGATGTGATCAATCAGTACCTCCTGTTAGAGAAGTGCCTGCCCCTGGGTGGGACAGCCATGGTGGCTTTGCTGTGCCACGTCAATGAACCCCACAGAGAGCTGGCACTGCTTACATACCTGTACTGTGTAGCTGCATAGCTCCCCCCTCCTCTGCCAGACCAGGGGACTAGTCTGTGTCTGCCTGGCAGCTGGAACAGGCAATGATGCACTCCCATCAGTGGGCAGCAGCAAGAAGGTAATTTGCTGCTCGCTTTAACCTTTGTTTTATATACATCTGGATTGTTGTGTGATAAGATGCCCAGCTAATGGGTTGAACAGGTGCTCCTGACCTGTAAGCCAAATGCATGGCTCATTTTTCCTCTTTACCAGCCCCCAACTACATGTATATAAAACTCCTTTTTACTCCTTTTCCCTGGTCATTTTCTGTGAGGCAGAGGTTAACAATTTTAATAAAACCAGCATTTCGGAGTGGTCAGAGCTGTCAGTGAAAC